>NW_024104721.1:0-4327 GCF_003945595.2 Pipra filicauda
GGGAGCATCCCAATTCTTCCCATCACCAGCTGGAGAGTTTCCATCCTTTTTAAGGAGCTGAGCAACACTGGAAACCAAAACATCGGGATCTGAGCTTTGTCCCGTGTTGTTATTTTCCGTGTCTTCACCACTGGATCCAGAAACAACCTTTTGGATCGTGGAGCCTCCTAAATTATTGTCCAGCACTCCTAAAACATGGTTTTTTTCTTCTGGAAGCTGCAGTGCCTCTGTGGAATTTGCTGGTGGAATAACTCCAGCCAAGGAACGTTTCCTGCTGGAAACGTTCACAGCATTGTCCGACTGGGATCTCGTAAGAGGGGGGACAAGCAGGAAGTTTTTACTTGGGAAATGCAAACTTCCCAGAGAACCTGTCTCCCTAGGGGGAGCAGCAGCAAAATCCTCGGGATCTCTGCTGCTCTTCTGGATGGACAAAACGTGGCTGGAGGGAATGGCAACGGCACTGGAGGCTTTTCTTCCGGGAGAAAATCCACTGGGAATCCCGGTATGAGGAACCTCCTCTGGCTGGCTCACGTTCCAAGATCCAACCTTCTCCATGAAACTAAGGGATGGGAGGGACTGGATTCTTCCAGTGTGGGGATATTTCCATTGGAAGGGCTCCAAATGTTCCTTGTTTTCCTTCGGAGCACGTCGGGGCGAATGTTGCTTCCCAGGGGATAGGGGTGAGTTCCCTGAAGGAACATCAGAACATGATGGAGAGACCCGGAGATCCGACTGGATCACCGGGACACCGAGTTCTTCCGCCTTCCCATTCCTCTTCAGGAGCATCCCTGGGGTGGACTGAAAGATGGGATGAGCCAAGCGTAGGGAGAACGAGGCATCACCTCCAAGGTTGAAGGAAGGGGAAATGTCTGTGGCTTTATGGCCCCTTTGTATGGAAGAATCCGAAGCAGTTAATTCATTCCCGCTCCCTCCGGGATCCGCTCCCGCCGGAGATTCCTCATTGCACGGAGGCGTCTCCGTGTCAACAGCTGGTTGTCCAGGTGCACAATCCCTGGTGTTCATCACAGCAGGGAGCGACTCCTCTTTCCCAAATCCCACTGCAGGAGGGGGTTCTTTGCGCTGACAATCCAAGAAAACTCCCTGGAATTCCTCAGGAACAAACTTCAAGCTTCCGGAGCCGTTTAAATCCGCTCCATGTCCCTTCGACATTCCTTTGCCTGGCTCAGAAGTCTTGGCAGAAAGAACATCAGGAGCACCTGGATTTTTAAAGTGGTCGTTCCTCGAGCCACCAGACGAATTATTGGACAAATCAAGCTCAGGGACCTTCTTTTCCAGCTTTTCCAGGACTCCTCCCTCGCTCCCAACCGGTTTCACCTTTTCCTTTTGCATCTCCCTCTCGCTTTTTTCCGTCAGGGCCGTTTTGTAGGAGGAATTCCCTGAAGATGAGAACTCCTCCTGCCTCAGGAACTCCTTCTCTTTCCCTGGAAGCTCCACACCAGCAGCTGGACCATCGCTGGCACCGGAGGAACGTCCCTCATTCCCAGACGTGCTCCGGGGCTCCCGCGGGAGAGAAGCTCCCGCTTGGTTCGGCCTCTTTTCCAGCACCGCCTTCGGAGCAGAGTTTGTGGGATCTTCACTTCTTTGGGGACTTGACGCCTCCTCCTCAGTTTTCCAGGATTTATTGGCCTCCTGGCTCCCGAGTTGTCCAGCTGAGGAGTTTTGGGAAGGCAAATTGGCATCTCCGGGATCGGCGCATCCGGATGGAAGGGGATGCTGGGACAAGGAGCAGCCACTGGGAGCATCCAAGGGAGGGGTTGTGTCCCTCAGGGATGCAGATTCATGGATGTGGGAAGGTTCCAGGGACACTCCAGAAACATCAGGAATTCCTCTGGAAAAGGTAAGAAAAGGAAGTGAATTTCTCATTATCCTTTTTATCTCAATATCCTGATTTTCTGCTTTAATATCACAGGGAAAAGCAGAACTTCCCTTAAAAAAATACCTGGGGTTTAGCAAAGTACACAAAAAAACATCCCCTGAATGGCCCAAAACCTCAAGAAATGGGAAAAAAAAGGAAATATCAAAAATGCCCTATAAAATAATAATAATTTTTTTAAATGTTTATAAAATGCATATTCATATACATCTAATAAAATAATAAAAATACCTGAAGTTTAGCAAAATACACAAAAAAACATCCCCTAAATGGCCCAAAACCTGAAGAAATGGGAAAAAAATACCAAAAATGCCCTATAAAATAATAATAAATTTTTTAAAATGTTTATAAAATGTATATTTATAAAACATATAATATTTATTTATAAAACATTATATTGGTGGTATAATTAATTAGAAAACACTCCTATTTTATTCAATAATTGATAATTTCATATACATATAATATTTATTTATAAAACATTATATTGGTGGTATAATTAATTAGAAAACACTCATATTTTATTCAGTAATTGATAATTTTATACCGGATTGTAAAATACTGTGTTAACATTCTTTATAATATATTTATATAAACATATTTTTAAAATAAAAATATAATATTTATAGGTAATATTATTACACATAGATATTATAATAATGTTAACACAATATTTTACAATCAGTTATAAAATTATCAATTATTGAATTTAAAAAAAAATACCTGGAGTTTAGCAAAATACACAAAAAAACAACCCCTAAATGGCCCAAAACCTGAAGAAATGGGGAAAAAAAAGGAATACCAAAAATGCCCTATAAAATAATAATAGATTTTTTTAAAGGTTTACAAAATGCATATCTATAAAACATAATATATTTATATATAAAATATTATATTAATTGTACAATTAATTAGAAAATACTCCTATTTTATTCAATAATTGATCATTTCATATACATATAATATTTATTTCTAAAACATTATATTAATTGTATAATTAATTAAAAATACTTATATTTTATTCAATAACTGATAATTTTATAGACATATAATATTTATAAAACATATTGGTGGTATAATTAATTAGAAAATAATCATATTTTATTCAATAATTTAAAATTTTATATACATATAATATTTCTTTATAAAACATTATATTAATTGTATAAATTATTAGAAAATACTTATATTTTATTCAATAACTGATAATTTTATATACATATTTATTTATAAAACATTATAACTAATTAGAAAATACTCATATTTTATTCAGTAATTGATAACTTTATAACTGATTGTAAAATACTGTGTTAACATTATAATATATTTATATAAATATTTTTAAAATAAAAATATAATATTTAGAGGTAATAAATATTATTACACAGAAATATTATCATAATAATACATATATAATATATAAAAAGCATACGTAAACTATATAATAACTATAGAGTCACAAAAGAATAAAAATTAAATAAAATAAATAAAAATACATAATAAAAAGAAATACAATAAGAATATTAGTTTCTTCTTAGTATATCACTATTTTTCAACCTATTTAGGATCCAAGTATTTTTTACTGACAGGGTGTTATTGGTGAAATAAAGAAATAAATGGCATTTTCTCCCACCTCAAGGGAATAAAATCCACTCCCGAGGGCTGGAAGAGCGACTCCTCCAGGACCTTTGGGCCTCCTGTTGAGCACCTCAGGAGTGGGAGACACGGAGAGAATCGACTTTCCTGGATTTCTGGGAAAAGAAGAAGGATAAAAGAGCAATAAGAGCTTTGCCTTCCCATCCCAACCCCATTCCAAGTGCAGGGAAATGATGGAATGTCATCCCTTGATCCCTCTGCTGGAGCAGTTCCTCTCAGGGAGGAAATTCAGCTTTCTTGTCATGGAGCAAATTCAGGTTTCTTCTCATCCATCTCCAAACATTCCATGGCACTGACATGTCCAACTTATCCATAAACTTCCTTTTTTGATCCATAAACTTCCTCTTGTGCACATTCCCATCTTTTCCCACTCCTGGTCAGCCCCTCCCATCCTGATTTCCATGCACAAATTCCACATCACCTTCTACTTCCTTAAAAACCAGGAGACCCCACTGATCCCTTTCCCAGTCTCCATTTTTCCATAAATTTCCATTTCAGCAAAGGCTACACAGGATTATTTTTTTTTAGGGATTCAAGATAAAGGAACAATAAAACTTCAAGGGACAATAAAATTTCAAGGAATAATAACACTTCAAGGAATAACTTTAACAATAAAACTTTATTTTTAGTTTAAAGTTAACTTAATTTTAAAATTGATTTAATTCGTTTTGGTTAAATGTGGATTAAAATGGAAAAAGGGGGGAGGGAAAAAGGGGGAAAGCAAAAAGGGGAGGAAGGAAGGAAAAGGAGGGAAAGAAAGGAAAAGGAAGGGAAAAG